>NC_092812.1:75783353-75805853 GCF_040954645.1 Diabrotica undecimpunctata
CAGAAAGGCATATCAGACAACATTATATATATATATATATATATATATATATATATATATATATATATATATATATATATATATATATATATATATATATATATATATATATACAGGGTGGTCCTTAAGTAATTGTACAAAAAGAAACCATAGATTTTACACTTTAAAATATTACGATTTAAGCCAAATTGCCTTAATAAAATGTTGATATTAACAAAAGATACAGGGTGTTAAAGTGGAAATTTAAAATTTTATTTTTCGCTATAACTTTCTTGTTTGTAAACATTTCTGTATAAAAATTTACAACTGGGTACTATTTATTAATTATTAAGAATTAAAATTTCGTGCATACTTTAATGTAGCTGTTAGAGGGCGCCACATATGCCACATGTATGGCATACATTTGCACTTAACTTTTTTGCTCTTCAAGTTACCGGTATTTTTGATAAAAAAATATTAAAGATACATTATTTTAACAAACAAAAGGTATACTTGTTAATATCTTCAAAACTCAACAGTTTTCGAGATAATCGCATTTTACAAATCAACTACATAATTCTGATTTAACGCAATTATTCCAGGCAACGAAAGAAAATTAAAAAAAAAACATCAATACTTCAATTTTGTTATAAAATACCATTAATAAAGTTAATAGCTAACGAATTATTAAATAAAATAACTATATCAGCAGGATAATTAATAATAGGATTTGACAAAATAACAGAATAATTGGATTTTACATAAAACATTTTACGTTTTGTATTAAATTAAAGTCATAATCAAAACATTTTATTTACAAATCAAATTAAGAAATAGTTAAAATAATTAACATTAAACTTTTTGTCAAGGTAAGTGTTCGATATGCCCACCATTTTCTTTAATTCATTTGTCAATACATTCCATATAAGATCGTCTCATATCAAATAGCATCATTGGTTCAAAAGAAACTGTTGCAGTATTTATTATAAGTGTTATAAGTTTAATAATAAGTTTTTTTTAAATTTTTATGAATTAAATAATTATATTAATATCTCACCATACGACCAAGGAATATAACTACCACGAACAATCCAACGTTCAAGAAAGTTGTGTTTAAATACTGTTCTCACTCCCCTTCCTCTATAATGTAATGGTGTACCATCTTGTATAAACCACATATTTTGTCCTAAGTTTGATGACAATTCCTCCAATAAATCAATAAAATCATTTTATAAAAAATGTAAATAAATCTTACCATTAAAATTACAAGGTAATTCGCATATCCGTAAAAAAATGATTACCAAGGGTTACAAAGCATACGTTTATTTAAAATTCATATTTAAAATGCATGTCGTATAATTTGGAACCATTGTTAATTATTTTTTACGGATATGCGAATTACCTTGTAATTTGAATGGTGAGATTTATTTACATTTTTTATAAAATAATTTTATTGATTTATTGGAAGAATTGTCATCAAACTTAGTGCAAAATATGTGGTTTATACAAGATGGTACACCATTACATTACAGAGGAAGGAGAGTGAGAACAGTATTTAAAAACAACTTTATTAAACGTTGGATTGTTCGTGGTAGTCATATTCCTTGGTCGTGTGGTGAGATATTAATATTAATTATTTAATTTATAAAAATCCTAAAAGAATACCTATTATTATACTTATAATAAGTACTGCAGGAGTTTCTTTAGAACCAATGATGCTATTTAATATGAGACGATCTTTTATGGAATGTATTTACAAAATGAAATAAAGAAAATGGTGGACATATCGAACACTTACTTTGACAAAAAGTTTAATGTTATTAAGTTTAACTATTTTCAATTTGGTTTGTAAATAAAATGATTTTTTATGGCTTTAATTTAATATAAAACGTAAAATTTTTGATACAAAATGATATTGTTCTGTTATTTTGTCAAACCTATTATTAATTATCCTGCCGATATATTTATTTTATTTAATATTTCGTTAACTATTATCTTTATTTAAGGTATTTTATAACAAAATTCAAAAGTATTGATGTTTTTATCTATTTTTCTTTCGTTGTCTGGAGCAATTGCGTTAAATCAGAATTATGCAGTTGATTTGTAAAATGCGATTATCTCGAAACGGTAACGAACCGGTAACTTAAAGAACAAAAAAGTTAAGTGCAAATGTATGCCACATATGTGGCATATGTGGCGCCCTCTATCAGCTACATTAAAGTATGCATCAAATTATAATTCCTAATAAGTAGTACTACCCAGTTGTAAATTTTTATACAGAAATGTTTACAAACATGAAAGTTATAGCGAAAAATAGAATTTTAAATTTTCACTTTAACACCCTGTATCTTTCTTAATATCAACATTTTATTAAAGCAATTTGGCTTAAATCGTAATATTTTAAAGTGTAGAATCTGCCGTTTCTTTTTGTACAATTACTTAAGGACCACCCTGTATAGCATATACAACAGATATTATAGATATTTTATATTATTATTACAATTATATGAAAAAAATTAGAACAAATGTCATAACATGGATTGTATCCCAGGAACGAAGCCGAAAAAGCACTTAAAAAATCGAAAAATTACTGGGCGCTATTTTTTAATTAGAATATCTGGAGGAAGTCAATAGAAAGGGTGTACCATCTTGTGAGTTACGAAATTTTTACTGCGAAAGTAAGCATTTTTTTAATTGTTAATAATTATTAAAATAAACAAAAACGATTAAAACCGATTTCACAATATGAGTTGCTATATTTGCAGTACACGTGCTTTGTCACACTTCTACAATGGTGCTTTTGGTCTAATTCTCTTCATAAGATTTCAAATTTTCATGTTTAAAAAAAGGCCACCTATATTAATTTTTAATTATTTACTTAAAAATAATTGATGCAGAATAATGACTTTTCGCCTTCATAAACAATTAATTATCTGCGCAGTTTTTTTTATTTACAAAGAAACGAAATACATAATCTGAAATGTTATAAAAAATATATCCTAAATAAAGAAGTTTGTGCGACCCATAGAACTGGAGATGTTTTTTTTTAATTCAAGACGCAATTGTTTATACACATTAAGAGCTGAAGTTTAGGCAGTTTGTCAATGAAGTTTCAGTTTTTCATTTAAAATTTAATCAAGTTTAATATATGCCTAATTAACATTGAGAAAGCTGGTTAAAGTTAATAAAGGTAAAGCCAAAAAAAAGGTCGCCGAGGTCGCATGGTGGTCTTTCAAACTCATGGACTCTGAAAACGGAACTTCAAAACGGTAGGCGCTTGGAGAACTACAAATCTTACGAGATATTATAGTACCACCTTCTTTTTTATTATTTGAGGTATCTCGTCTAAATATTAAGTTTTAACTTATTTTCACCCCTATAAACCCTGCAGTGGTACGGGTATGTACAAAGAACTCCAGAGCACAGGTGTCCGAAAAGAATATTGGACTGGGATCCGCCGAGGCCCGAGAAAAAGATCTGCTAAAAGTTGGAAAACATACATAGTAAATGACAAAGACCTCAGAGAAGGTGACTGGTATAATAGAATTGTAGATATAATTATATATAATATATAGAAATTGTATAATAGAGAACGATTTCCGAAGTGGAAATTGAAACGTCAATAAACGTATTTTAACCTTTAATTGTGGCTTATTCCCATTTAAATAGTAATTAATGGTATAATAGAATGTTGTAGAGGACGAAAACGGCGAACTAATAATGCGAAAAATGCAAAGAAGAAAACAAACATGTTTTTTATAAATGAAATTGGTTTTCCATTGGGTCATTATAATCTTTCAAAATATATAAAGAAAATTTAATTGATTAATAAAAATAGTAAAAAAAATGAATAAATCGAAAAATTGCAAAAAAAAAGAAAAAAACGATAACACACTAAATTTTTACAGGTTGGTAGTTTTATAGGGGTGAAAATATGTTAGAACTTAGAGGAGCTACCCCAGGTAAAAAAAAGAAAGCTGTAATATCCGACAAGCGAGAGCTGGAGGGTTGCGCGTAGAACAAATTGAAAAGTGGAAGGGATTGCTCATTTCTAGTAAAATATCTCTGATCGGAACTAATCGTCCCACTAATATGCAATAGACGTCAATAAGAAATATGGAGGGGAGACCA
The DNA here is from genome assembly GCF_040954645.1 of Diabrotica undecimpunctata. Classification (NCBI taxonomy): domain Eukaryota; kingdom Metazoa; phylum Arthropoda; class Insecta; order Coleoptera; family Chrysomelidae; genus Diabrotica; species Diabrotica undecimpunctata. Next base: position 75,787,464 of record NC_092812.1, read on the forward strand.
AGGGGAAATATAATTGTTAACTTTGTCTATTAGCTGAAAATATGATTTTATATCTGTGTTAGATATCCTGTTAAATTTTACCATATGACCATAAACTTTTACCTACACTGTATATATATATATATATATATATATATATATATATATATATATATATACAAACAACAGAGTTTATTAGGGTTGCAGTCAGAAAATTTGCCGGGATGTTAATGAAACACTCTTTTGACTTTTTGTCTAGCTTTCGGAATGGTTTTATTCCTTTTTCAAGACATAGTCGTTGAGATTATTTGTAAAAGCATTGACATTCAACATTAATAACACACATATAAAATATAAAATAATGGACAAAATACATTCTAAAATTTTTAAAATTTAAGTAGAGATAGTAAAACTTAGTTTGTCATCTTTTACTGATGTGTTTTAACTGTGACACATAGAGAACAAAAAGAAAAAACCCTATGATTAAAAAGTAATTAAGTGTACTTAATATTATATTTCTTTTTAAGAAATACTAGAGGCCCATCTTAGGTGATTTTAATTTTTAAACATTTTAAATGTACTTAGAAAACTGTACATAAATTTTCAGTTTGGCTAAAATCACGTAGATGGTGGTGTAAGGCATTCAAAAAAAACATAAAAAGCATTCTGTATATGTGCAAAGCTATGGTGATAGTTGTTTTAGTTAGTGAGTAACTGCAGTCTGAATCAGATATAATTTAGCAAATATTATGGAGCATAACATTCGTTTCGAGTAAGTGTTACAAAAATATTATTTTTAGAGTAAAATGCATGATATTTTTACAAGAACACTGTTGAATAATGCTTTTTTTGTTATTGTCTGTGAAAATTTATAAAATACTTTGTGTATGTTTGATAAAAACAGCTTTGAATTGTAGAGTTACATATATGTAACGCTAGGCTCTCTGGAGTATGTGTCCTTTTTAACCTTGAAATAAGATTAATACTCTTTATTTCTTTCTAGATGCAGATGAAATCTTCATTGATCCTCCGGATGCCAGTGAATTAACGGATGAGGATTCTGGAAATGAGGATGAGGGAGGCACTTTAGACAATCTAACTGGCCGTCAACTTCTGTCCAAAGTGGAAATTAGATTTAAAAAATATAGAGATGGTGATGATGACGAAGCTCTTTCAGATGATGCATCCGAACAAAATACAGACGGAGAAACTATAGAAAATGAGAATTTTGAAAAGCAGGAAGAGCGGGAAGATATCCCAAAAAAATTAAGCTTAAAAGTAAAATCAACTGGAACGAGAATTGTGATTTAGTTCCGTCACATGCACGACCTTGTCCTGTGCAAAGTAATAAAAAACATATCGAAGATCCTGTTGCTCTGTTCAAACAAAGTTAGATAATATGATCCAGATGTTAATAACAGAAACAAGAAAGTAAGCCATTTTTAAAAACGGTCCAGATCCTCAAATTGTTTCATTTCCATTCTAATCGTGAGTGGATACGACTGCAAGCATGTCATGTGACGTTTTTGGGGCAGCCAGCCTGACATGCGAAATGAAGCAGTTTATAAAGCCATGAGACGGGAAATATTCACTCAGATAATGTGATTTATACACTGCGCAAATAACTCCAAAGTAGATGCTAATGACAAACTCTTTAAACTCCGACCGCTTGCAAATATGGTAAAAAATAATTTTCATAAACATTTTGTTCCCTATGATGAGTCAATGATTCGATACTTTGGCAAGTACGGATGTAAGCAATCTATAAGAGCAAAGCCAATGAGATTTGTTTTCAAGATGTGGGCGCTCAATTCCTACAATGGATATCTTCTAGATTTTGAATTTTACCAAGGTAAACAAAAGGATATATACACCACAGTTGAGGAAACCTTTGGAATACCTACCACTCCGCTGATAAAATGTTGGAGCAGATACCACATAAAGAATATCCTTATCATTTCTAGGTGGATAATCTTTTCACTAATATAAACGTATTTAACTACTTGAAATTAAAAGGATATACTATTACGGAAACCTTCAAGGATGACAGAATTCCTAAAACTTCTCCACTACCGAGAAAAAAAAATTGAAAAATTTGGATCGTGGTAGTTTTGCTTCATGTATCGACAAGGATCATATCAGGACAAGAAAAAAATATATGCAAATTCCAAGACCACAAATCATTGCCAAATATAACAATAATATGGGAGGAACAGATTTAATGGACCAAAACATCTCTACATATAGAATTGGAATCCGTTCAAAGAAGTGGTGGTGGTGTATCTTCACATGGCTTTGATGCAAGTATAACAGCTGGATACTCTACAAGCACCACTACCCCAATATTTCCCAATTAGATTTCAGAAGATGTATTGCTCAGTTATATCTTAACAAATATACAAATACTCCAAAGCATGGAGGAAGACCCAGTTCTTCGATATTTGGTGTCTCGCTTAATAGAATCTCAGACAATCTAAGTTACGATGGAAACAATCACCTTTTAATATTTATACCTAACAACAAAAGACGTCGCTGTGTAGGAGAGGGGTGTAGCAGTAGTTCTTGAACAATATGTAGCAAATGTGATGTCGGCATGTGTATTGACTGCAATTATACTTTTCATATGAAGACATTCTAGTTACGGTACCGTAATGACCTAGCGTTACATTTATGTAACACATATTTTAATTTGTCTATTATTATACATTTTTAATAAAAATATATTAGTTTCTTTAATAAATTACAAAAAAAAATAACTCGGGTCATAATGGGTTAACTTAGTGGTTCTACATTTTTTTAATGTTAAAATTTTTTATAACTATGAAAGGTAATAAAGGCTAAACAAGAGAAGAACAATGAGATTATTAAAAGGGAAAATCCCAGTGGTTGGCTCTATACCATACTTTAAAAAACTTAAAGTGCAATAAAAAACTTCTAGAATAAAATTTAAATTTTTTTGTAAAAAAAATTGAAATGATCCAAACGGATTAAAAGTTTTCGGTCTTACTAGATGGCCACTAAATAATGTCTAATACCCTTTGGGTTACATATAAAATTTTTTAATTATTAAAATTGATGAACATGAGGTCGATGTTCAAAGATTACACTTTAAGGGAACATACTGATCTCTATTTGAAAAATCAGCGCCCTGAGCAAGTTACCAGCCAAGAATGAGATTCTCCGTTTTATTTTTAAAAGTAGATTAGACTATTAATGGATTTAAGAAGATAAATAAAATATTAATACATACCACTTGGAATCAAAATTTGAGTTGCATATCAGGCAATATGCTGCATAATCTCCTAAAACAAAACAAATTGTCACCATGTCATTCGGATGACCTGGTAATCTTAGCCTATGGTAAACATAGCACGGAAAGTTACTCTGACCGTAGTTTGCATGAAATTAACCAGAATGAGGAATTTATAGGAATTACACCCTCTAATCCCATCTCGATAAAAAATAGAGATGGAAAGGAAAGGAAACGCAGAAATTACAGATTTGAATTTGAAACCATTAGAAAATAAATAAAAGAAGCAATCAAAACCATAATAGAAAGAAAAAAAAACTTAAAATGCCTAAGACCTACACTAGGTAAACAGAAATAAATAACAATGGTCGAATGGATTAATGGAAATAAAAAAAATAATGAAGAAATGACAAGCAGCAGGAATGAGATTCTTACGGTTACACAAAAATATTATCAAAGACTTTACAACGCTACAGTAAATAGGTCACTGAACTCTAAAATTAAGAATGTAAACATCGAGCTCCAGCCAGAAATTAGTCTACAGAAACAAGAAAAAAAAACAGAAAAAGATGTAGTCACTCACAACAAAAATGTTAAAAGAATAGAAGAAATACAGCTATCAATAAACTCCACTGCTAAATAAAATATTACGAAAAATGAAGATTCACGAAGACTGAAACGAAGCAATAACATTATTATACAAAAAAGGGTTGACTATTACCTTACTAACAGATTGATAACAAAATTAGACAGACACCAGACACGAGAACAGGCAGGATTTAGAAAGGGATTTAACACCAGTGACTGTAAAAATACTAATCGAAAAATCAAATGAATATAACATCTTGATATATGCTGCTTTTGTACACTTTGGAAAAGCTTTTGACAGTGTATAACAATCAAATGCAATGAAAATGTAATCAAATGCAATGTAAAGACAATCAAATGCTCACTAATTTGCAGTAGGGTAGACGACCGATATACTGAACTCATTGACAACATATACCAGAAAGCAAAAACACGAATTTACAGCTCCAACAGGCACCGAACAGGCCAATAAACAAGGTGGTACAATATCGCCAAAGTTGTTTAATCATGTTTAAGAAGCTTAACTGACAAGAGAAAACAAAGAATAAATGAAAACTTTCTTAACCATCTATGGTTAAAGAATATGCTGTTGGAACTACAGAGAGAAGCTAGATAGAAGATCAGTCTTAGAATGAACTATTGAGAAAACAAAAACAATGCGTAACACCTCGGGGTTACTCACATATCACAATAAAAATACGAAATAATAAGATAGAACAGGTCTCTAGCTACATATACAAAGTAAGTTTTTAGTGCGACATTGGTCGATTATGGTACATACGAGTTTTGTATATAGCCGCTTAGAGGGCGCCACCAATAAACCTTCCGACCTCAATTTCTGTTGTTGACATTGAGAGTTTCATTGCGATTGAACAAGTCGTGTAAATACAGTGAATTTTTGAAATTAGTAAGTCGGTCGAAAAATGGATCTTAGCATTTTCAAGCAATAATTTTTTACAATTTTCAGTGAGGATTATCCCAACAGTTTCGTCTCGCTGAAATGGTTTCTGTGTTTGGAAATGAAGCATCACACCAGTCAACTATTTCCCGCTGGTATTGCGAATTTCAAAGTGATCGCTCTAGTCTCAGCGACGAATTCAGACCAGGTCCAACCAAAACAGCAGTCACACAGTCACACATTGATGCAGTTCGTCGGCTAATTAAGGAATGACATACTGCGAGATAGAGGTATCTTTGGGCATTTCAAAGACCCCAATCCAAAAGATCCTACATGAAGAACTGTTACGAAGTTGGTTTTCCGTTGGATCCTCATTTGCTCACAGAAGAGCAAAAAGCGGTTCGCGTCAATTGGTGTCGAAAAACAGTGGAACGGTTAAAAAAAGAAGCTCAAAAAACATTTATAGTATTGTTAGTGGCGATGAATCTTGGATTTACTCCTACGAACCGGAAAATAAACGCCAATCCGCTGTGTGGGTGTTTCACGATGAGGAAAAACCAACAAAAGTGGTTCTCGAAGTGTGTCAAAGAAAATGGTCGCAACTTTTGTGTCAAAATCGGGTCATGTGGCAATAATTGCTTTAGAAGATCGAAGAACGGTTACTTCTGATTGGTATATAACCGTTTGTTAACCAGGAGTTATCGCGAAACTCCAATGCAAGTGCTCACAGTGCCCAAAAGACAAGAGTTTTGGAGCTTCAAAACATCGAATTGTTAAACCATCCGACCGAAGTCCCAACGACTTTTTCACGTTCCCAAAGATCAAGAATTCTATGCAAAACTAAAAAGAATACCCTCGTAATATCCAAAAAAGTTATTTAAGAAATATATATTTCCTCATTTCCCTGTTGTTACATTATGAAATTTCATACTATACGGGTATTTAACGAGTTATGACCATTTTTTTTTTCGATAACGCTATGAAATAAACACCCTGCATATAAAGAGGAACACATACATAATTATTCATTTTACATAATAATATGTTCTAGTTTTCAAATTAAGTTTAAAAAAAATCATTGACGAATATTCGTATACAGTAAATAACGTAAATAAAATTACGATTTTTTTTTATATTTTCAAATGTATGTTTGCTTTACCACGGAGTTCTTAATCACCCTGTATAATTCGGCATATTATCCAAGCCTTGAGAAACATTATCGGCATTGCCTACATTTTTCTAAATAATAACTTTTTTGGATATTCTATACCAAAATGGAATTCACAAGGAAAATGTAATGGTATACCATAAATCACAAACATTTTTGTTTTCGGCAAGATCACACTTGCCATTGTCAAGTCCGATTAGTTCTGCGTCTTCTTATTGTTTCAGGAGAATGTTACGAAGGTGAAAGGTGTCATATCAAAAGCAACACATATAAAGTGGGAATTTGCAGGTCATAATATCAGACAGGTCTTAACCACGCCTCTGGCAAGTGCTCGGCGGATTGAGTAGCTCAGTAACTACCAGTGCCGGTTCCAAGCCTGGATAAAGGATGAGGGCTGAACGACAGGGTAGTAACCTATGCCCGGAAAAAACCATTACTACGAAACCGGCCTCTTAATGGACGAATATTAACGCAAAGATATTGCCAACGGAACATGGATTTTTCTTTTGGGACTTGGAACTTTAGAACTTTGAATAGACCCGAAGCGTTGAGTGCTCTGCTCAGTGAATTGACAAGATACAAGATTGGTTTTTCAGCAATTCAAGAAACAAGATGGCTAAGGAAGGGTATCCCGGACACAAAAATACACACCATTTTGTTAAGTGGTTTAGAAACAGGAAATAAGGAATTTGGGGTGGCATTTATAGTCGATAATAGACTGAAACACCTCATAAAATATTTTCAAGCAGTCAATGAACAATGTAGGATACTTTTTACCAATTAATAGAGCAATCATAACCTAAAACCAAAAACGACATCAAAATAGTCATAGATGACACAAACGCAAAGTTAAGAATTGAAAAAGAATACATCGGAATAATTGGGAGACATAGCCTACATAGAGACACGAATGAAAATGACCAATATATTATTGACTTTGCAGCTAGTAAAAAAATGATCATCAGCTTTAGCATATTTCCCCACAAAACATACACAAACGCACCTGAATCCCTGGAGATGTTGAAATAGATCACGTGCAACAAGTGCTGTAGTGGAGACCTTGGAAACCAAAACGACCCAAAGGAAGACCGCAGATGAGGTGGGCAGATGATTTAAAGAGAATACCGGTTTAAGATGATACGAAACCTATATACGAAGTTAAATAAATTAGATAGATAGATGCGTTCTGTAAGCCTGAATGGTAGTTATTGAGCTACTCAATCCGCCGAGCCCTTGCCAGAGACGTAGTTAAGACCTGTCTGATGTTATGACCTGCAAATTCCCACTTTATATGTGTTGCTTTTGATTTGACACCTTTCACCTTCGTAACATCCCGTATCCGCTCGTTAGGTTTTTTCTCTTTTCGCTTATTCCATCGCTCTCTGAGTCTTCTCTAATTTATCCATATTCGAACTTGTCATTGTCTATGTCATCCGTATGTCATTACTAATAGGACGCATTGGTCGAACAGTTTTGTATTACGGAGTTTAATGAAATATGAAAACTAGCTTTCCAAATACAGGGTGAGTTTTTATTGCGACAGTGGTCAATAATTCCATTATGAAACTTTTATTTAAAAAAATTTATTTTATAAAGGTATATATATATATATATATATATATATATATATATATATATATATATATATATATATATATATGTGTTCGGATAAATTTCCGCGGTCAGATGAATGAAAATTACTTAGGTCTCGGGAAGAACCGCGTTGAGAATTTATTACTCGACGTTTCGGCACCCATTTTGGAGCCATCATCAAGAGTGATACGGTTCCGTTCGAGTTCGGGGTCTCAATCTGCCTACTCCCCTCACTCGAGATGTACCAGTATCGTGTTCTGTATAAATACAAGAACTGTCTCTCGGCACTGAGGTCTCAATCTGCCTACTCCTCAGTGTCGAGTGACATTGACTCCTCAGTGTCACTCGACAGTGAGGAGTAGACAGATTGAGACCTCAGTGCCGAGAGACAGTTCTTGTATTTATACAGAACACGATACTCGTGGCAGGCAGGATTAAAAACATATAGTTTTTAAATGGATTTTGAAAGTGTTTCAGTATCTACTGTGAATCAAATTCCAATTTTAAATAACCAAATGCATAAAATAGATTGATCATGTTTAGTACTTACTTGAAGGGGCATGCATGTATTCCATACGTGTTTCCACATTAACACACATTCGTGGTTGTTCAATTCTATAAATTTCGTTGAGAAAGATTGAGCGGCAGAAGTGAGTTAAGTCTCCTATATCCTCTACGATGACATTTATATATCTATCAGTAACTTTTGTTATTGTACAATCGTACCTGCAAAATAAAGAATATGGTGTTAAAATTTAGTGTAATTATTTTTTTATATGATTTAGTCTTGGAAACTGACACTTGAACATTTGGAAAAGTATCCAAATTTATAAACTAGGATTTTTTTGGTTTAAGTGCCTCGACAACTAAGGCCTTTGACACGGTAGTAAAGGTAATTTAATCTAAGAAATTACAAAATAGGTATTAAATGTTATTGAAAAGATTAGTTTCTTTGAGGAACTGTAGCACTTCTGTGTATTCACTTGGATAGTTTATGAGTTTCTGCAAGCTATGTCTTCTAGTTATTTTTTGCTCGAACATAGCTGGTGTATTATTGACAGTAATATATGATTAACGGTAAGGGCACAATTGTACTGTTGGTAGGTAAGTAGAACTGTGTCACAGTTATTCCAACGAGCTTGCCAAGATTCTATGATTGACCTTTTAAACTTAGCTTTAAGGTATATGCTTATTTGGATCGTTGTTTGGCTAACTAATGAAGTAACCGTTTCTTCAGCATGGCGATCAGCAGTTTCGTTACCAATAAGGCCAACGTGCGTTGGAAGCCAGATAATGTATGATGATCAGTAAATATTGATTTAAATGAGAATATAAGGAAATCGGTGCAAATTGCTACATTTTTGAATAAGGTAAAAATAAATTTAAAGGCTTGGATGATGCTAAACAGCTCTCCTGTGTGATTGTTGCATGATGAGGGCAACCGAGTGAAACTTATAAGATCTTTTAAAGTATTAACTGCGCATCTTACACTTCAAGAATTTTTGGAAGCACTAATGTAAAGAACTAAATCAAAAGGTGTTTTGTGTAGTATTATTTCTAGGAAGGGATGTATGTCATATTTCTTGTAAATGGTGAGGGAGGTGTTTGGTCCAGGAAGGGGTGACTGGAGAAGGGATGGGCAGGGTGAGATATAGGTCAGTGTTCTTTAATAGACAGGTGAGTAATTGCGGAAATGGCTCTCTAACTGGGCGAGAGGGGTTGCTAATGGAGTAATCAGGTACAGAGATAGTAAGATGGTAAATGGGGCTGGAAAATTACTTGATGTAGTGGTACCATATGATAGAAGCAGATGTTATCTTCTAAGGGATAGAAGTGGCTCGTTACTTACGCAGTTAAGACTTTCCTGCGGATTGGAGCGAAAAGCTCCGAGGCATAGACGAAGAGCATTATTTTGGATATAAGTTTTAGGCCAGATTTGGAGAAGGACATGTAAATAAAGCAGCCCTAATCTATTTTGGATCGTATCAGAGCTCTGTTAACTGTAAGAAGTACATTCTCATCAGCACTCCCACAAAAGTGTAAACAAATTTATTATTATTAAAATTACATCACATAAATTATTAAAATTTATGTGATGTTTCCAGTTTAGTCGAGAATCAAAGATCATTCCCAGAATTTTACAATTATCCACTACCGGGACGGGGTCGCTATTGATCGAGATTAGTGGAGCGGACGAGGTGGCTTTTCTAATTAATTTAATAACTTTAGATTTGTTTGGTGACCTAGGCCTTGAATTTTGTTTTTAAGGAGATCGACTGAATACTGTAAGAGTTAAGAGGAAGTATTGATGTTTTCCCATGGCAATAGATAATTAATTATCGGCGTATTGAACGTATTGAATCAGATTGGGGAAGTTATTGGAGAGCCTTGAGGTACTCCGTGGCTCTGGATATAGATACTTTACAGATACTTTAAAAGGATCTGGGTTGCAGGAACTTTTCTATGAAGTGAAAAATATTTCCGTTGAGGTTGCAATGACGTAGTTTATTTAATATGGATTTTCTACAAATTGTATTATAGGCACTTTTAATGTCAAAAATAGCTGCGAGTATTTCTTTTTGGCCGTTGCTAGGTAGCGTTGCCAGGTATCCCGATTTGCGCGAGACGTCCCGATCAAATGAGGTCTCAAGAAGATAAAGTGATATGTACTGAAGTCACTAAGGCTTACCACTCGGTCAAGCATTGTTTATCATTCAATTCACTCGGTTGCGATACAAAACTAGACCATACTTTGTATGAGGATTCTAAAATAGCTGATAAATTGACATTTGGACTAACTAACTAAGTAAAAAATTGAGGCAGAGAATTGAAGATGAATTTGTGGGGTTCACGTGCAGCAACAAAAAGTTGTCTGCGGATAAAGTTAATCAATTAAAAAAAGACTTGTACATGGTTCAAAAATGTTCTACATTGTTTGAAACTAAATACGATATCAAGGATAGCAAATTGGACTTATTTAAGCCATTTTCTCTCCAGGATGACTCATTCAGTTACGCCTCAATGGTCAACATAATAGAAAATCTCAAAATTGATACGTTCTTCGACATGGATCAACTTTATGAAGAAGTGTGTAAAATTAAAGAATTAGTAAAGGCAGTTGTGCAAAACAAAGACTTATAGCTGCTACAAAAATGGCACAACATTTTAAAAGACAACTAAGACTTTGTCAAACTTCAAGTAATTTTCTTTTATGGCTTCAATAACAATATCAAACGTGGCAACGGAATTTTCCTATTTTCCCAGGCTAACTCTAACTTAATTTAGTCTGAGAGGTGAAACCGTTTGAGACTCGAGCACGTCAAAGCAGAAATTCAAGTTGAAACCAATTTTAGCCTGACTTGCAGTGAATTTTATAACTACGTTAAATGAAAAATATAATTTTAATAAAAAATAAATAATTTACTTAAATCTATGATTTTGTTTTGTAATTTCGTCTGATTATTATTATGTAGAATTAAATACAGATTATAGAAACACTTTGTTGTTTGTTTGCCCCGATCTACTGTCTAAATCCCGATTTTACCTTATGTACCGATTTAACACTGGACTGTATCAACAAATTAGAAACACTACCGCTGAGTGCCTGTTGCAATGTGAGTTTGTAGAAGGGCCAGTTTGTCCCGAGTGGATCGATTACGTCAAAACCCGGATTGAAAATTTAAAGCCCGGATTGGAATTTGATTGTACTCTTCCAAAAACCATAGAAGGAGAATTATTAATCCTTTTCTCAAGAAGTTTAAAGGTAGTATTAGTAAGAGAAATAGGACGATAAGACTTTGGGGATTTGAGGAGGGATGATCCTTTTTCCTTATTGAAATAATAGTAGAATCACATCATCTCACTGGGAATTCCATATAAGATTATAAGACTACAGTAGTTTACATATTATAAGTCTCCAGTATCGGAGAGATTTTTTAAGAAAATGTATGGGATGTTACCAGGGTCTGCTGCATTGCCTCATCTACAGGAGCTTTGTTTCATGATTTGAGGTTTTATGTTTAAGTAAGTGAAGTATAAGATTAACAGAAGTATTATTGCTACGCAATTTGTTGAGAGTAGATTTGGATTTGCGGATAGCTTCTTCACATGTCGAATTACTCCAAGGAAGCGTTTTGCGGATAAGAGATGATGTTTTTTTAGTTGGTTATTTGTGTAAGGGCAATGTTTGTATCTGAATCAAAAGTTTGAGTGAAGAGGATATTTTGCGTTTCAATTGTATATCTTGGCTAGTCGGCAAATTTTAGATTCGAGTAATTACGGATAGGATCTGTATCTCTCTGTATCTGTAGAGTAGGGAGGGCGAGTTAAGTTTCACAGCACTTAGGCCACAATTGACCCATTGTGCATCCTCCTAGGGAGCTGTCACCCTTAGCTCATTGTCCATCCTGCCATTTCTAGGAAGGTGGACAAGTCACCAGGATACATCTCTCTTATGTGGGCAGGTGTGGGCCAGGACTCGCCGAACGCGTACTCTCGTATTAACGATAACTCTGGGCATTCACATAGGACATGCTCTACAGTTTCGTCTTCTCGTTCACACTTCCTACATAGAGGTGTGTCTGCTAGCCCCAGTGTGTGGAGGTGTTTGCTTAGTTGACAATGACCAGTTAGAAAACCAACTGCCAAACGTAGATTTTTCCTGGTCATTCCCAAGTACTTCTTTGATGTTGACTCTTCAAGGTTGCTTAGTGTTACCCTGGCAAGTTTGCATCCTTTCCCTTCTTCCCATGTTTTTACGGTTTGCGTATGGGAGTGACATTTGACAATTTCCGCGATTGTTGTAGTTGACCAACCAAAAAGATCCCCAGGTTCTAAGAGTCTTAGGCCTGCCGCCTTCCTAGATAATTGGTCAGCAATGCGGTTGCCTTTATTCCTATTCTGTCCTTTAAACCACCTCAGGATGATGGTATTACCATCCGAAGCTTGAGTTAGTGACTCGTGACACTCCATTACTAAACCTGATGTGACACGTGGTCTATTCAAGGTTAGTAGCGCTTGTCTGCTATCTGTGCAGATCATTATAGTTTTCCCTGCTATACCTTTTTGGGTTATCTCCTCTGCGGCTATGGAGATACCATAGCCGCAGTTCTGTCTGAACTACGCTGGCATTTTTGTCCATACCCCACTTTATTCTTAGGTTCAGTGATCTGGAGTATATCCCGCATCCTGAGCCTTCTTTCATTTTGGAGCCATCGGTGTATATGCAATAGGCATTTGCCACGTTTGTCTCCATACACTGTCTTGTTTCAATTTTGTAGGGTTTGTTAAAGACAAACTTTGGTTCAATTGAGTCGCAGCCTGCCTGTAGCAGTGGCAACGCATCTAGTTCTCCCCGCCAGAAACGAGTTCTCAATTGTCCCTATTGCGGATAGGATATTCCTGAAGTATGTAAAAGTGAAACATAGAAAACAACAAACTACTCGCAAATCATTAAACAACTCAGCAAACAAGTATAGAAAATGCATCTATTGGATTTTAAAGAGACTGTACATTATTATGTTGTATTAAGTTGTAAATCTACCTTAACATTAGTGACATGTCAAATAGAAGAAGAAGCCCGAGAGTGAAAGAGAAGGACAAACATTGACAGTCGACAGACTGGTCTTATGGCTCTTTAGAGATAATTATGTATGTATTAGTTTGTTTTGTAATAAATAAAATATACAGAAATGAGTCGTCTATTATAACAAAAAGCCCACAGAGTAGAACAAACATACATAAAACGAAGAAAATGATGGAAACAGGATGAAGAAACTAGCACTGAAAGAGGACAATGAATCAAACATACAGATAAAAGAAAGAAAAAACGAAAAGAAAATTAGAGGAAAACATCAAACGGTCACTTCAATGCAAAAGTAGGTAAAAAAAAACAAAATAAGGAAGTAGCAGGAAAAGAAACTATTCATGACGAGACAAATGATCGATAATGGAAGAAAATTATGCCACCTAGCAGCAATAGAGATAGTAACATACGATGAAATAAGTAACTAAATAAGGTAAAAAAGTATTAAAAATAATAAAAAATAAAATATTTAAGTAAGTACTAGATACTTTTCCAAACAAAGTGTAATGCAAATCTGGCAATACTTACCAATTGCCTCTCTTTCTGGTATCTATAGTGTTGATGTTAGCCATTACTCTCATATTTGCAGTAATTTCGGTGGTGTTGTATTTATAAAAGGCCCTGGGTCTAATGTTTCTATGTGTAAAATTTCGATTAAATGCTGGTTGGATGTGTGGCTCACTGAAAAAAATCCTCTAATCAACTAAATTATCAGAAAATAATTATAAAAAGGATGGAAAATATTCAATATCCATAATTCAAGAGGAAAATTACAAATAATAAATAAAAAGGCTGCTGATTAACTGAATTTTATGTAAAAGTAATTGCCTACCTGACCACATTAAAAATTAAGGCTTCTTCTTTGGTAATAGATGCACTTGAACATGCAACATTTTGCATCAAAGCTTTAACTACAGTTCCCTCAAACCAAACGTTCTGTATTCTAACATCGACTGGATCCCCAACAGAGTATACGTCGCTTATTGTTTCAATAAGTTCAACATTATCTTGTGTCTCATTTGTTTCACTTTTTGAAGTTTTGAGTGTGAATTTTTCTTTATTTGTCTTAATTATTGCAGTTTCTTTATGTCCTTTAATGTCTACAGTTGACTTTCCTCCTGTTTTATGACTGACGTTTTTTTTCGACCTAAGAAAAGTTTTACGCCGTCTTTGCTGTCGTTCCTTTAACACCACTATTTCTCCCTCCGTTTTAAGATAATGGCCAAGTGTTAGATTTAGGTCACACAGCTAAAATATAAATGTTAATTAACTTACGTCATTAATCAGTCAGGCATGAAATAATCAAAAAATCCCTTTTCACTTTAGTAGAGATTCAATAATAATTATTATTTTATTAACTATAACTGTCTAAATATACTTACCAATGCTACTTCAAAAAGAAACATACATTGTCAAAATAAATAACTTTACACAGGTAGAACGACAATGATAATAATAGAAAATCTTAGGATATACTTTTTTCAGTGATTTATTTATTTATTATTTTTAATAGGTACCACAAAAGAAAGGCAACAATCCAAGGAAATAATAAAAATTAGGACATGAAGCTGCTTAACAAACATAGAATAAATTATAGAAAAATAATCAACAGATATCCTTGCCCTGTAAGAAACGAAACAACAGGGTGATGAAATAATAAAAATACGAAATAGCACACTGTTCAAGAGTGGGGGGGGGGGGGCAAGAGATATTTTGGAGTGGGATTCATGGTGTCGATGAAAGTAAACAAAGAAAATGTAGATTTTCAATCAATATCAGACCGAATATGTTACTTGAGAGTAAAAGGAGGTAAGTATCATGTAAATGCGCCCACTGAAGATAAAGATTTAGAAACCAAAACAGAGTTCCACGAAAAGCTAAGCACCCTAATAGAGAATATACAGAAATATAATGTAAAGTTAATCATTGTTGACATGAATGCGAATGTCGGAAAAGAAGAAATATATAGAAGAATTTGGACTTTGCATGTTGGAAGGTGGGCCTCAGAACGAACTTGACCAAAACTAAGTTTATGACAAATATGGTCCCCAATAACCATTTAACTATTCAAGACAAAGTGGTAAAACTGATGAAGAAATATACGTATTTGAATCATCAAAGAAGAATCAGCAGGGATAACTAAACATGCGATAATCCAAAGACGAAATACTTTAGTGTGAACAGCCTTAGGAAAACTGCGAGACACACTTAGGGCCAACATACCAATTAGGAGGACGAAGTTTACATATGAAATCAAATGGAAACGGGAAAAAGTTAATAGAATTTGCTACGGGAAACAAAATGAAGATAGCTAGCACAAGTTTTGATCACAAAGACATTCATAAAGTAACATGGACTTCTCCCGATAGAAAAGTAAACAATCAGATAGATTATGTTGAAAGCAAACATGATAAGGCAATAATCGATTGAAGGAGTTACAGAGGGACAGATACAACAGTGACCATACACTAATAATAGCAAAACTAAACCAATAATTCCAAAACCTGTTAGAGTAGATTAAATTTCCAATTAGAGCGCCTTCAAGAGAAGCCGGGAGTAAACAGACTAGAGAAAGAAATAAATAAAAAGTTAGAGAATCCAGTCAAACAGGATATAGATGAAGAATGGCAGACCATACATACAGCCATGTCGGAAGCAGCGGAAAAGTATATAGGAAGGTAGCATATAAAAAGACAGCAAGACTGGTTTGATGGAGAATGTAGGCTTTGGCAAGAAGAAACAGGGCAAAACTACAGAGATAGAGAAAATTCCCAGAAATGCGATCGAAAACTATGTGGCGAGAAGAAAAGAAGTGAAAAGAATTTGCGAAAAACAGAAAAGAGAACAGCTAGAAAAGCAATTGAAAAATATAGAAGAAGCCTACATAAAGCCTACATAAACATAAACATAAACAAAGAGGTAAAACATTTCTATCAAGAAGTTAAGGAATCCCGAGAAACTAAAAAGAATAATCCACAGTATCGCAGAAACAAAGAAGGTATCTAGGAGAAACAATAGAAAAATTAAACAGATGGACAGAATATTTCGAAGATTTATTAAATACAGACCAACAAGAGGAATTCGAGGGAAATGAGAATTGGCAAGAAGATGAAGAAGGGCAAGGAACCAACTTTGAATGAAGTCGAAGAAATAATAAAAAACCTAAAAAAATAACGAAAGTGCAGGAAAAAATTGAGATTTTTAAGGAAGGTGGCGAAAGATCGAAGAAAAGGATATTTCACTTGACATTAGTAATTTGGCAAAAGGAAGAAATGCTGAAACAATGGAATAGCTCTCTTATTTGTCCTATCTATAAAAAAGGAGACAAAACCGAGTGCGAAAACTAGAGGTAGACTGTTAGAAGTAGTCTATAAAATACTTAATAAAAAATTATTAGGAAAAGTATGAAAAAGAAAAATTATTACATAATAATAGCTATGAACAAAACTTAGGATTACATATGCTATTTATAAATTTTAAAAGAGCATAAATCAAACGATGCTGTATGAGGTCATGAGAACATTAGAAATACCAGAAAAGCCTAATGAGAATGACGCTTTGGAAGACGATAAATAGGGTAACATTGGAAGGAAGCTTTTCAAGACAATTCACAGTAAATAGAGGTTTAAAACAAGGGGGTCTCCTATCAACGAATTTATTCAACCTAGTATTAGAACAAATCGTAAGAAAATTTAAGATGAAAACAAAAAGAACCATTTTCAATAGCAGGGAACAGTGAAGTATATGGTGTATGTGGATTATGTTCTCACTAGCGAGAACAAAAAAACACCTAGAAAATATTTTCCAGAAATTTGAAGAAGAAGAGAAACGATACGGATTAACAATAAACCAAACAAAAACGCAATATATAGAAATGAAAGGAGACATAACAAATAATAATACAATTAATCAAAATGAAGGGAGCAGAACTGCCTATAGTTTTGATAAAATTGTCAGAATTTTAATACTTAGGAGCAACCATAAAAAACACAAGAAAAGAAGAAAAAGAGATAGACAAAAGATTAATGAAGGGAATCAGAGCAATGTCTCTTTGATGTCTGCTTCAGGGCTTCCGAGGTCTCAATCTCCTGAGCCTCCAGACACTACTACACTGATGCATACACAGTAATGTATATAATATATACATTACTGTGTATGCATCATACTAATTATATATATATATATATATATATATATATATATATATATATATATATATATATATATATATATATATATATATATATATATATATATAATTGACTTTTCCTGAAATGGATGAAAACGCTCAAGAGCCGCCCCCCACTGCAGAAGTTAGAGAAGCCATTTCAAAACTGAAAAATAACAAAGCTGAAATGGATGAAAACGCTCAAAAGCCGCCCCCCACTGCAGAAGAAGTTAGAGAAGCCATTTCAAAACTGAAAAATAACAAAGCTCCCGGTTTGGACAATCTTCCTGATGAACTCTTTAAGAATAGTGGTGACACCCTTTTTAAACACATGCATAAATTAGTAACCAAAATCTGGCAACGGAAGGAAACGCTCGCGGACTGGAAATTAGGTGTAATGTACCCTCTTCACAAACAGGGTGATATGATGGTGTGTGATAATTATAGGGGCATCACCCTACTTAACGTGGCATATAAAGTATTGTCCAACGTATTGTACAGAAGATTGATCCCCTATGATGAACAAATAGTTGGGAACTACCAGTGCGGTTTTCAACCCAATAAATTAACAACGGATCAAATCTTCACAGTCAGGCAGATTCTTGAGAAAACGCTTGTGTTCGGAGTCGACACCCACCACATATTCGTGGATTTCAAAGCCGCATACGACTCAGTCAACAGACAAAAACTTCTACAGGCTATGGTGGAATTTCAAATGCCGCTTCATCTTGTTCAACTAACGGAACTTACACTCACAGGCGTAGAGAGTGTAGTTAGAATCCAAAACAACTATTCCAGACCCTTCCATTGTAAAAATGGACTGAGACAGGGAGATGGACTGTCGTGTCTCTTATTTAACCTTGCACTAGAAAAAGTAATTCGAGAGTGCCATATTAATACGAATTGCACCATATTTAATAAATCTGTACCAGTGGTCGGATATGCAGATGACATAGACATTATTGCTAGGTCCACAGAATCTCTGATCGAAACATTTCGATCACTAAGGGCGTCTGCACTTAGAATGGGATTAAAAATAAACGCACAGAAAACCAAGATATGTATTGTACTAGATCAGGCAACCAAATACCTAGACTATTAATTGATGATCTGGAACTGGAAGGTGTGGACACCTTCGTCTACCTGGGCTCGCTGCTGACCA